>NW_022196817.1:0-20428 GCF_008641045.1 Pistacia vera
TACATGAGTTATGATGTTAACTATATGATTTATGATGTTATTTACATCATGAGATGATTTATACTCATGTTAGATGATATTTAGATGTTATATCATGACATGTAATGTGCGTGTACTATCTTTACATACTTAATTGTACGTGTATGCATTGATATTTAGAATGAAATGGATCATTCCTTACTGAGCGATTAGAGCTCACCCTTTTATTGTTGATTGCTTTACAGGTAGACTAGAAGCAAAGGATGCTAGAGACAGTGGGGCTACACATGAGGGGAGATGATTTATTGTCATCTCGATGTTTTAATCTTGATGTAAATAATGTAAATGATAAATATTTGTGAAACACCTTTTGGAATATTCCACCCTATAAATATGTTTCGATTGTGTATTTTACGGATAAATTCCTAAAGTTTTGATGTTTTTATCTTGATGTAAATAATGTAAATGATAAATATTTGTGAAACACCTTTTGGAATATTCCACCCTATAAATATATTTCGATTGTGTATTTTACGGATAAATTCCTAAAGTTTTGAAATTATATGTTTGGATCCTGCATGATATTTTATATGCATGTTTCGGTTATTATTATTATTATCCTTACACAGGTTGTTTTTCTAAATACAACTCGTTCTCTAAACATGTATTCTCGGGATTCTCATTGAGGGATATTCAGAGGATACCTGACTAGAGGGGGGTTTTACACCATATATGAACATATCATTTTATCATGACCATTTTGTGGATGCATACCAAATTCATAGAAACATATCATACTTAGGCTTGTTTATACATACACAAGTTCATACTTAGGTAATACATAACATAGTACACATAGCCTCCATGGTCATTCATTACATCAAATATATATGTTTATACAATCATTAAATAATCACAAAGATCACTCATTCAAACATGCTTCAAAACCTTGTAAGCATCGTTTCCATACTTGCAATCAATCATAGATTATTAGGCTAAAAATAAACTAAGAATTTGGAAGCACTTTTGAGGTAGTCATTCTGCACAGGTCATATTCAAGAAGGCATATCTGGAGTTATACACATCGGATTGATATGATCTTGGTCTCATTTTAAATATTAGAGAAAGGACTACAACTTTTATGTTAGGTCTCTACCTAGTTTGATAGGTAAGATGCCCAAATATTACTCAGAAGGCCACGGATTTGACAGGGCAAGCATGGTAACATGCCTACTTTAAGGCTTTTCCATACCTATTTACCTCCACTTACTCCCCAACCTTTCCTAACCATTCTCCCCTGTGAAAACATGTTAAATGATCAATAATAACCTCCCTTGTAATATGTTAAGAACTCATGACACAACTAATTCCATTGAGTGTCATCAAACTTCAATTCTTGCCTTTCTCTAACCTTTTCTTCAATAGGGTTTAACCAACTCATGCATGCATTTTCTCTTAGAATTTTCATCAAACAATTCATATGCACATACAAATACTTAGTTGGCCACACTTCCACATCTCTCTAAATCCACTAAAATTTGAGAAAAAACTCACTAACTTTAGCCTTAAACCTGGCCGGTTTCTACAATTCTTCAACACTTCAAAGTTTCAACAATAATTCTTCCATAACTTCACCAAATCACCACATACTCATACATTACTTCTCATGTCTGGAAATTACACATCATTCAACATCAAAACAGCCAATAATTCTCACATACAATCACATACAACATGCAAGAATCATTCTAAACAAGTCTTGCTCAAATCAATACTAAAATTGGGTTTACTTACCTTGAATGTGTGATATAACCTCCCTTTGCTAAAGGTCTCTTCCTCTAGGACCTAGATCATATAAAACCATAAGAATTTTGAATCTTTAAAGTTTAATCACACACCTTGAGCTAGAATCTTACCTTTGGATGCTTTAGGATTGAAAAACTACAAAAATCCAAGCCAAATCCTATGATTTCCCTTTGGAATTTGGTGAAGAAATTTGAGAGAAAAAGGGGTGAACTGGTGTGTACAAAGGCTGAAAATGGTTAGGGTTTCTTCTAATGAAACCTTATATCTAATATTATACACATGTATTCCCATTTTGCCCTTGCACTTTCTATGAAATCCCATCTACATCCTTTAGTCAATTGCCAAAATACCCTCATTTTTATTATCTTCTTCACATTATTTTGCTTCCTCTCACTCCCCACTTTTTCACCTAATTAGGAGTGAAAAGATCATTTTACCTCTAATGAAGTTTTAGGGAGTTTTCTTCACATTTGTCTACGGTAACTTCAAAGAAATCCAACTAAGGGTATTAGGGCATAAATAAAAATTACATACCTTGATGTGGGTATTACATCAGCATTGCTATTAGAGAAAAGGTTTCGTCATGGTCAATCCCATGCTTTTGTTTGAAACCTTTTGTAACCAATTGTGCTTTATAGGTTTGCACATTCTCATCCATGTCAATCTTCTTCTTGAAGACCCATTTACACCCTATGGGTTTGACCTCCTTGGGTGGATCCACCAAATCCCATACTTGGTTCTGGTACATAGAGTCCATTTTAGATTTCATGGCTTTTAGCCATTTTATAGAATCTGGATCCGATAAAGAGTCGTTGTAGGTTATGGGCTTATCATCTTAATAGACCAATATGTCACCTCCTTTAGTCATGAGAAAACCATATCTCTCGGTCTCATGACATATTCTCCAAGACCTACGTGGCTCTTGTGTTGGTGGTTTGCTTTGTTCCACTCTCTGTGGAGTGACCTTCTCATGAGGCTCAACCATTTTTGTTGGCCTATCATCTTGTCTGTAATTTGATACATCTGGTGGACCTAGAACTTCATCAATTCTACCTTTCTTACACCATCTTCTTTTAAAAGGAAATCCTTCTCTAAGAGGACACCTATTCGAGCAATGAAAACTTTCAATATAATTGGATTGTAGAAATAGTATCCTCTTGTCTCTTTAGGATACCCCACGAAGGTACATTTCTCTGACTTTGAGACAAGCTTGTTCGAAGTCAATTTCTTGACATAAGTGTCACAACCCCAAACTCTTAGATGAGACAAAATGGGTTTTCATTCGTTCCATAGTTCATATGGTGTCTTATCTACTGATTTCGACAGTACATGATTAAGAGTATAAGTCAAAACCTCTAGGGCATAGCCCCAAAATGATATAGGTAAATCTATGAAACTCATCATGGACCAAACCATATCCAACAAGGTTTGATTCTTCCTTTCAGATACTCCATTGTGTTGAGGTGTATAAGGAGGTGTGAGTTAAGATATTGTCCCACATTCCTTAAGGTATGCATCAAACTTTGAGCTCAAGTATTCTCCTCCCCTGACGGATGGGAGAACCTTGATGTTCTTGTCTAGTTGATTTTGTACTTCGTCCTCGAATTCTTTGAACTTGTCAAAGGATTCAAACTTAAGTCTCATTAAGCAGACATATCCAAATCTACTAAGGTCATCAGTAAAAGTGATGAAGTAAGAATATCCACCTCCAGCTTGTACTGTTAAAGGACCACATACATCACTATGGATGATGCCTAACAGTTCCTTTGCCCTTTCACTATGTCTAGTAAAAGATGACTTGGTCAATTTGCCTACTAGGCATGACTTGCATACCTTATAAGACTTAAAGTCAAATGGGTCCAAAACTCCATCCTTGTGAAGTTTTGCTATGTGAGTCTAGTTCACATGACCAAGCCTACAATGCCATTGGTATGTTTGATTAAAGCCATCAACTTTGGCTTTCTTATTCTTAAGATTGAAAATTTCATTATTATTTAATTCTAGAACATACAAACCATTGTGCAATCTAGTAGTTCCATATTGAATACCATTTAAACTAATTGATGGCAATCCTTTAGTTATCATAAATTGATATCCAATACTGTCCAAAGCGGACACAAAAATAATATTCCTAGAAATTGAAGGAACATAAAAAACAATTTGCAAGTTCCAATACAAGGCCCAAAGGCAAACTTAAATAATAACTTCCTATAGCTAATGCAACAACTCGTGCTCCATTCCTAACTCGTAGGTCCACCTCTCCTTTACCGAGAAGTCTATTATGTCGCAGTCCTTGCACAGAAGTGCAAATATGAGAACCACGTCCTATGTCAATGAACCAGGATGTAACAGGAGAAATATTGGTTTCAATCATATACATACCTTTAAAAGAAGATGTAGGCTTCCTCTTCTTGCTTGCCAGGAAGGCCTTGCAATGTTTCTTCCAGTGACTAGGCTGGCCACAGTGAAAGCAAACAAACTTTCCATCTTTGCACATGCCTCCAGCAAGTTTAAGGGCATCTTGGGTTTAAGGCTTGGACTTTCCCTTGGCCTTTCCTTTGCCTCACTTACCCTTTCCTTTCTATGGTGCAGCATCAACTAGCATTACTGGCTTGGACTTCTTCACGTCCTTCTCTCTTTTCTTCAACGTATTCAGGAGCTCTAAGAGAGACTTCTCCTTTGAATTCATATTGAAATTCATTATGAATTAGGAGAAGGAGTCAGGCAAGAATCATAGAACAAGGTTTATCGAAAGTTCTTCATCTATAGCAAATCTGAGATTTTCAAGCTTCTATATGTAGCCAAACATCTTAACTATATGTGAGCTCTTTGGGGTTCCCTTAGTCATTCGACATCTATAGAATGCCTTCGACACCTCATAATGATCATGTCTAGCACACTTCTGAAAGAGCTCCTTGAGTTGTGTGACGATGGAGCCAACGTCCAAATTCTCATGTTGCTCTTACATGTCAAGTGTCAATGATGCCAGCAAGATACATTATACCATGTCAGCATTGTCTAAATGCTTTCCATATGCATCTCTAGCTTCCTGAGTAGCCTCAGGTTTAGGCGCATGATAGGTTCATCAAGGATGACAACTTCTTTTTTGACTTGAGTACAATCCAAAGATTTCTATACCATTCAGTGAAGTTTGTACCATCGAATCTGCTTTCTTTTTCGATGATCAATCGCAACACTAGATTAGTGGTAGTCAACATGTAAATCTACAAGTACAAAATTTAAACAGTTAATATCATTATTAATTAATAAGGCCTTTTATTAATTAATATGCTCCCATTATTTTACTCAAGCTAATATCCCTCACCATTAAACTCGGGAAGGCCCGCCGGTCTTCCTAGCGGGCCAAAATCCCATCATTCCTAATTTGACCTCTCACGAGGGTGAGTCGTTCAAAGTAGGATGAATAGGTAGGCCACAAACTTTAATTTACACCATTTAATACACCAACTTATTAAACTTAAATGTAAACAAAGCAAACAAACCAATTACACAATCCAATGGCACCAACCATTGGCTTCTAGTGTAACTTTCAGATCGGTGAGTTTGGACACTACATGCCCACTCGTGCATTTTTAATATGCACTACTCTGCCATGCCTCTAGTGTATTTATCAACCCTTTGCGGAGGCGAATTCAGCAAAATACATCTAGTTAAGTCACAACCCATCACCATTAAGGAAAAACTCCAATGATAATTGGTGTGCTGTCACAGGCAACCAAGATTAAAACCTAAAAACACATATAGTAGTGTGAGTAAGGATCATTCCCACAGAGAGTGTCTAGCCGAGTTTTATGTTACATGAACAAGGTTAGGAGGGTTTTGAGTAAAACCGAAACAATTTCAGGAAAAAAAAACAATTCAAATTAAATTATCAATCAGAATAACAAACCTTGGTCTAAGTCAATATCCACCATCAGAATCTTACAACTGATCATCGATGCAAGTATAAATCAATTGTTACTTTGAGTATTCACCGTTGGAACTATTTTCCTATCTCTCCTTAGTTGTAATTAATTAGGAAACAAGCAATCTAATTAACCTTACTACTAAACAACCCTAGACAAGCGCTAAAGATTTAATCTAGTAGCAGCCTTAAGGGCTAGAGAAATCGATGAAGCTGAACAACACAAACACAAGCGGTTGTATTTAAGTTAGTTGAATGTTCTTCTTAAGATTTAATGATTCCTGACGCAGCAAATTCTTAAACCTTAATTACTCACAAGTTAGATGGATCAAACAATTACGGATTTGATATCTAACTTAGGAGTAGATTGCAACGAATAATACACTAGTAGGCCTCCTAGTAATTAAATGAAACAATCATGAAAATAGGCATAGAAGAACATACAATACTCAAAACATAAATTGAACACTAAAAAAAACATATTAGATCTCACAATTTTATTGATTCCGAGGCCTTTGTTTCCTTCAACCAAGATATGAAAGTTTTAGCCGCTCATGGCCATAATCAAAACTCGAAAAGAGAAAAATTCCAGAAGAGAGAAAGAGAGGCGTGTGTGATCCCCCCCAATCTGACCTCTCTCCCCTCTTAAAGATATCCAATTCAAGTATTTAAATTCTACTAAATCTCCTAAAATATTCTAATATCCTAAAATAACATTTATCCTAAGCTGATTATGATTAATTGAAAATAAAATAAAGTCCTAAAACAAAATAGGAAAGTGGTGTGTCCAGCTGTAACTTGCGTGCAACAGGTCTTCAAATCTTCCAATAATAAACTGCCTATTTGAATTGCATGACAAGGCAGAATGTTCCAGAACGTCAGCAGTGCAGGTGCGTCAACTTCAAGCTCGATTACAACCTTGATGCAGAGAGTATCTCTCCAAACTCAAAACATGGAAGTTTTAGATATCTTGCTTAGGGTTCCACAGCATTTTGAATCATCTCTATCAGATCTCGGAAGGGAGAGTTATGCCAAGATTACGAATCGATGTCAAAACTGTCCGAATTCACCTAATTAGTTATGTTTTGCATTTAACGCCTCCATTTGCATCCTAAATCAAAATAGAATAATAATGAGTACATTTAGGCAACAAATAAGTATAAAAGACTAGACATTAAGGGGGTTAAATATGACATTTTGCATTCTCATCAATAATTAACCTCCCAAAAGTAGAAGTGGCTCTTCATAGGGGCGAATGAGACCATGACGAACGATAGTTTGATTAATCTCATGGTGTTGGAAGGCTTATTTTATTACTGACTTAATATCATTAGGAGGGGTTTTGCTTTTAATTAATCTCACCAATTTTATCTTATTTAGCATGTTATAGTCTTGGCATTCAACCTTAGCATGTTTCCACAATAAGACGAAAACTATGTTGGTACATGGCCAATCTAAAACCAATTTCCTTGAGCTTTGAGGAATTTGGTAGGTCACCCTTGGTTCATACATTCTATTACAAAGATATAGAAAATTCATTGGGATGTCTTCACGTCTTCGCCTCGTCTTAAACGCCTATTCTACTTTACATTGAATATAAAGAAACTTGGAGTTAAATTCGAGGGGATTTAGATGAGAAGAGAATTACATTGAGAGTTTGGAGAGAGGCAGGACACGCAGGTCCTACTTAATTACAACATCCACAGAATATAATAAATCCTAAGGTCGAAGGCTAAGTACCAAAAACCATGCATTATCGACACCAATCAGATATAGCATATATTCAAATTTACCAAATTAGAATTTATCGAGTAAATTAGATTTTATCGGAGTTACCATTGGTCCCTAAACTTGCAAAATTTGCAGTTTAGTAATTATCCAGTTTGGGAACAAACTAAACAGTCTAGAATAGTGGCAACTTATTTTACTCCTAATGGCTTGGCGAAAAAGTTCAAAACGCCACCTTAAAATCCCTAAAACTCCATTACCCCACAACAACAGGAAATTCCCTTTCGCCTTCCAATTCCCACATGAAAGCTTGCAGGATTCTGTCCTTGATAGGACATTGCTACCATTGGTAGCAACGACTACCAATACCCCTACAGCCTAAAAAATGGGCCACTCCCACTAGGCTCGCTCACGTAATGTGAAGCCCAAAAATTCTTGGGCGGTTACGTAGGCAGGATAGTGCTACGCACTCATGCACGTGGAAGAGGCAGTCGCCGCGCACTCGCATAAGAGGCATGTGGCAGTGTCGTGGAATAACTCTCTCTAGCTAGTATACTCTGGGAAATTATAATATGAAATCACTAAATATGTTATAGAAAACATATAGGTATATAAGTCTAAGATAGTGGGCTCAAAACTAACTTTACTCTTATATACAGATTCTCTACATTAAGTAAGAAAGTCATATACATAATCTCAAAATACAATTGGACAGTAGTGCCATTTTCCTCCGCTTCTTGACGTCCATCCGATCACATCTCATCTATTACCTGCAAAAACAGTGAAATCAATGGAGTGAGCATTAATTGCTCAGTAAGTAAATCCACTATGCTACTTTTCTTCCTCCATTACTCGTATTCTGGATTTCTTTCCTTACATCAAACTTCTCTATTCTTCTCTACTCTCCTTATGATTCGAGTTTCTCACTTACCGATAAATAAGCACAAATAGGGAAACTAACTCATGATAGTAGAAATGGCATGATGCATATGCATAACGCATAAAATTTTTCTATGCAAAGCATTTTCTTTTCTGTTTTTATGTTTTCTATTTCTCTTCTGTTTTCTGTTTCTTTTCTATTCTTTCTTGCTTTTCTATTCTTCCTTTATTTTCTATTCTTTCTTTCTTTTCTATTCTTCCTTTCTTTTCTATTCTTCCTTTCTTCTCTTTTCTATTCTTTCTTCTCTTCTCTTTTCTATTCTTTCTTTGCCGATCAGACTCGGTTGAGGCATGGATTCAAAACCCTGGCCGTGTGAGTGTATTCTCAAATTCATTCTTGGGTATAGTCCTCATCCACATGCACTTCTTATGGACTGTACAAATTCTTCTTTCTTATTCTTAGGCCGCTCACTGAAGGCGGCGTGCATGCGGGTTATTCTTCTTCTCTGTCACTCACGGGTCTCCCATCGCAACAACCTTTTCTTCTCTTATCTTTCTTTTAGGAATTAGTATTTGGTTTCTTTTCTTTTCTTTAATAATTGAATCTATAATGAATTTTGTTTTCTTTCTTTCTCTTTGTTCTTTAGTGTTCTATGCATGTCGATGGGCTTATTCTTCTTATTCTTTCTAAATTCAAATGTTTAAATGCAAAAATGCAATATGGCATGTAGACATGTCATTCTCTACTTTCTCTACCATCTATAAACTCATATCAAAATAACATGCTATCATATTCATACATGGTCTTCACTTTGAAATTTCATCAAACAATTTGTATGCACAAGCAAAACACTAAGTTGATTACACCTCCATAATAATCTCTAACCACCAAAATTTGGAGCAAAGCTCCCTAAAATCAACACCAAACCTAGCCAGGAAATCACACTCTATAATTCTCCAAACTTCCACCAATCACCATATACACAAATACTACTTCTTATGGTTGAATCCTAACCATCATTCAACATCAACTCCATCAATAATGCTCAACATACAACACATACATAGATGTAAGAATTTCTCTACACAATTATTGCTCAAATCATAACTAGGGTTGGGTTTACTTACCTTGAATTTGAGTAATTCCAACACTATAATCTCTCTTTGGTGGAATTCGTCTTCCTTTTAAACCCTAAGCATATAAAACTATAAGAATTCAACACTTTAAAAATTTATTCTCACATCTTATTGCAAGAATCTTACCTTTGGATGCTTAGGATTGAAAATCTATCAAAATCTACCCAAAATCCTATGAATTTCCTTGGAAATTTAGTGAAGAAATTTGAGAGAATGTGGGGTGAAAGTGGCGTGAATAATGGGTGGAGTGGCTAGGGTTTTCACTCTTGAACCCTTAATATCACATAATATTATTTATAGATTCCCATTTTACCCTTACACTTTCTATGAAATTCCATCTTTGCCCTCTATTCAATTACAATAAGGCCCTCATTTCCATTGCATTCTCCATGTAATTCTACTTCTTTTCACTCCCCACACTTTCAACTAATTATGGGTGGAATGACCATTTTTCCCTTAAGCAAGTTTTTCAGAATTTTCTCAAAAATTCCAGCAAGTTCTTTGCCCCGACGAAATTTTTCCTTTGCCTCGGTGAACCTTTTTCTTTGCCTCGGCGAAGTCTGGAATTTCTGACACATAAGTTTGGGTAGAAAGTTCATTGCCGCGGCAAAAAGTGAAAACCCCAATTTTCTTTTTGTCACCTTGGAATAAGTAATATTAAGGGCATTAAAACATAAATAGAGTTACATACCTCGATGTGGGTGTTACATGTCGGGCACTAGCGCGCGTGGCAGAAAAAGACCAGTCGCGCACTCGCATGTGCATCATGCATCACAGCCGCGTGCTTGCACAGGCGACAAACGCCAGGCGCCTGGGATAGGCATCTAGACAGGGCTATGTACAATAAAGCATGTGCCCTGTGCCGTGGCTAGCCATGCGTTAACACATAGCCAAGGGCGTGGAAGACGCAGCCACTGTAGTACAGCCTAGACAACTTGTTGTGCATGCTCGTGCTTAGCTTGCATGAAGGTTGTGTGCGACCACGCACAACCTTGGTTTAGTGGCTACGCATGGCTGATCAAGGGGGGTTATGTGTGCAACCCACAATCACTCCAATTTAGCCACCAGATTTTCAGGGTTTTGAAACCCTAATTTCAAACCAATTTACAACAACTCATTCAACAAAATTAAATGAAATTACAATAGGTTTAAAATAATCAAATTAAACCCTAAGCCATGCATACTAGCACACACTAACATATATGAGTTGTAGTTATTGAACCAAAGCTCTGATACCATTTGTAGGGATTTCAATCGCAACAAGTGCAGAATAACAAAAAAAAAAAAAAAAAAAAACTGCTATGATAGAGTCCCGTAACCCAAGATCACGATTCGATAACTATAATCACAATATAATTAAACCATACAAGGTTAGATTTTATACCTTCGTTGGCAGCTGCTTCTCTTGATATCTCCAAGGTATCGCTATCGACCCAAAGTAAGATTGAGCACGACGGTATCCACGCAAAAGTAGGTAGGGATGACTCTTGGATTGATTGCTAGATCAAGCCAAAAGCTGAAGAGGAGTGGCGGAATTGAGAGAAAATTCTCTCTAGGGTTGTGGCTAGGGTTTTGTGTTTGGGAGGTTTAGTTTAAAAATTAAACTAAAACTTTGCTCTCAAAAGTTGTAAAATCAACTTCTGAAAAATTAAAACCCATGTCCCCTTTTTATAGTGCAATCCATAGTATGAATTTAATTAGGATTGTGAATCTCCAAATTCCTTTTTAATTTGGATTGCAACTCTATAAGGAATTGGAATATCTTTAAAAGATATCCTCCCATTAAATATGTTTCCCAATTAAATAAATATTCCTATTTATTTAATTCCTATATAAATACATATTCCTAATCAAATAAATATTACTATTTATTTAATCCATATATATATATATATTTAATTTATGGGTTTTAATATATTTAATTAGATTAAATGTATTCCTCCATATTAATTAATATGAATCCATTGCTAAAGTTCCTTCAATATAAATATTGAGCATTGGCATCAACCCTAGCAAAATTACCCAAATAACCTTTCCGCCCAAAAGGACGAAAATACCCTTTACCTCCCAAATTATGGAAATGCCCTTTTCGCTCAAAGGATGAAAATGCCCTTCCAATACGTTTTCTCTTTTAGCTACTTTTTATATGTATGACCCGAAGGCTCTTTATTTTGTTGGCAGTGCCCCGATAACTAATTAAGCATCAACGAATTAGTGTTTCGTACACCAATCAAGATTGGCCTCTAGCAAGGCATCATGATTACCCAGCAAATAAAGAATCAACGATTAGGCTTACCTTTTCTACAGTATGGTTACCGTGCAATTCGATCCATGCATCATCTTATATCTCATCAAGGTATGAAGTACAGAAATAGTGTCTACTTCAAAGTATTGACCTTGACATGTTTATATTTGGTTGTCGAATCTATGACTATATTAAATCAGATTCGAGCACCAACTCAATTCCATTGTGGCCATAGATTTGCAGTCGTAATTCTTAACCAAATATCTCACCGAGATAAGATCTCTTGTAACCAGAAGTGATGAATCCTTTGTTGATCCACCATAGCCATAGGGTACTCCTCGATGTAAACAATCACCCTCTTTCTGGTAATCTCTAAGAGAGACAACATTATCCATGTGTCAAATCACATTGATATTTACACATCGCGCTCTGGTGATCTCAAGTCGAATGATCACATGCACCACCATCCGTAAGAGGATATATTCCATAGACACTGTGTTTTCCATCTTGTATAGAATCCTATAATGGGTCAGTCCACTGGACTTGCACAAGCAAGCACTCATGCATTTCACCAGGTTGATGCCCACAACTTTAACATGTGAGATGTGTCACTACTTTTCGGTAGGGTCGTTCAAAGTGATGATAGTCTTTTCGCACAATCCGTGTCCTAGGTCAGAGTTATACTATGACTACATACAATTTTAGAATGGCCACTATATGTGCTCATAAGGTTCTCACAATTAAGATTTATAACACTCAATTCCCTTGTCACAGGTTTGAACCTTTCTAAGGACATATACTATTTTCTTTATACACAATAAATAGATGCTATAGTATAGATGCTTGTAAATAAGCAATGCCTTTATTCATTATAAATAATGTTTACAAAAGAAATTGTCGTCTCTAGTGCACCTACTCTAACAATACATATCTAAAGTTGAAGCGTCTGACTTCTTCTTGCTTGTGAGGAATGCCTTGCACTATTTCCTCTAGTGGCCAGGCTTGCCATAATAGAAGCAACTATCTTCCCACCTTTTCCAACACCACCCTCAAGCTTGAGAATCATGTCTTTTGGGTTTGGACTTGGGATAGACCTTGGCCTTTCCCTTATCCTTACCCTTGCCTTTACTAGTAGCAACTAGTAAAACAGGTTTGGACTTTTTCAAGTCCTGCTGTGCAGTCCTTAGCATGTTTAGGAGCTCTGACAAGGACTTCAGCATCGTGTTCATATTGAAGTTCATTATGAACGGTGAACTTTTGATAAGTTTCCTTGACCTCCTAAGTGGCATCAGGTGCAAGCTCAACCGGATAAGGCTTATCTAGGACATATAATTTCTTTTTGGACTTCAGTACAATTCGAAGATTTTGATACTAGTCTGAGAAATTGGATCCATCCAACCATTTTCTTTCTCGATTATCAATCGCAGTGATAGGTTGGTATAGCCCATTTGAACGAATCTACAAGTGCAGAAAAACAAATGTTATTATAATGTTTATTATTATTTAATAAGTTCTTTTATGAAATAATCGCTTCCACTATTTTCCTCAAGCCAATAGCCCTCACTATTAATTCGGGAAAGCCTGTCGGCTTTCCTAGTGGACCGAGATCCCATCTAGCCCATTTCAAACCTTTACTTCACTGAACAAGCCAAAGTAGGTTGATTAGGTAGGTCAACAAACTTAATTCACACCAATGATAGCTCTTACTACCAACCTGAAAAATGAAATAAGCCAACAAAACAATCACACAATTCAATGGCCGAAACCATTGTCCTTAAGTGTGATTCCTAGTATCAGTAGAGTGGACATTACATGTCACCACGTACACATAACATGTGTACTTCTCTTACTATGCCTATGTGTAATACCCAAGATGTCAAAGGTATGTTCCTAACTTAGAATAGTCCTTTAGATGTTAATTTTATGTTAAAAAGCATAAAATCTAACTAAGGGCAAAATAGTTAATTCATTTGGAGCACTATGAATCAATTATCCATAGAAAGAAATTAGGGGCAAAGTAGTCATTTTGCCTATGGATAAGCATTGAAAAAGTCAAGGATGAGTAGGCTTAATTGCATTTAATGGCATTAATTAAGTAATAATTATGTTTAGTGCGAAATGACCAAAATGCCCTTATATGAAGAATTAAGGACTTATGAGTTATACAATTAAAATAATTGGGCCAATAGNCTCCAACTTGAGAACAGTAGGATATTTAGTGCTTAGCTAGCAGTCCTCGTGGGAACGATACTCACTCATCACTTTATTACTTGAGCGATTAGTATACTTGCTACATATTGCATGTTGTAGGAAACACGCATCAGAATCCTTTGGTGGGTCAGTCTAGTGAACTTGCCTACAGCAAGCACCCATGTGTTGCACCAGGTTGTCACCAAACAACCCTGACAAGTGAGATCAGTCACTGCCTTTCGACAGCATCGTTCAAGACTATGATAGCCTTATCGTATTATCTGTGCCCTTACTTCAGAATAATACTAGGGCTACAAACGTTTCTAGAACGACCACCATATGTGCTCATAGGGTTCTCACTATTAAGATTTGAAACACTTGATACCCTTGTCATGGTTCTACCATTCTAAGGACATATATCAATACATACAATGATGATTTATGCGATATAGTATAAAATGTCTTTTATTTATCAATGAACATTATTACAAAGACTCAATTCTACAATAATTGATTGGCTCTAGGGTACCTACTTTAACATTTCTCATTTCATTCCATCTTTGAAATCAAATTCCTGCAAAACTAAGCGACTTTCAGTGTACCTTATCGGCAACACACATCACTAGTTAAAATTCATGAATTTAGAGAAACTCACACAACATCACTAGTAAAAAAAAATGCAGAAAATAAGAATGACTCAAGTACAAACCAACAGAAATTCAAAATAAAAAGTCAAAATCAAAGTAAAGAGCTTAGGTAGCTTCCCAAGAAATGCTTAATTAGAGTCATAAGCTTGACTTTTCTTTATCTTCAGCCTGGATTGTCAAGGAGAATCGCAACCCACTCATCTTGAATTCCACCATCTTCATAAGGCTTCAAGCATGGACCATTCACCCTCTTATTTTCAATTTCGGCGTCTATAGTCATAGAGTTGACTAAACAATTTTCTAGGTGTGAACTAGGGTAGTTTTCTTCTAAATTTTTATTCACTATGTTATCAAGGACACTAATCCCAAAGCAAGTGTCTAAGTTGGATGGGTGCATCATAGCATCAAAAACATTAAACTCTACTTGCTCATTTTCTACCCGCAAGATTAGATTCCCTTGATGAACATCTATCAATGCTCTAACCATTGCTAGAAAAGGTCATCGTGGGATTATAAACATTTCTTGATCTTCCTCCATGTCTAATACTATAAAGTCTACCGGGAAAATCAGTTTATCTACCTTAATCAAGACCACCCCCTAGGATATGTTATTGATCGATCTGTCAATTAGGGAGACACGGTGGTTGGCTTCAGTTCTCCTAATCCAGGTTTCCTATAGATAGAAGACGACATTAAATTAATGTTTACCTCTAAATCACACGAAACTTTGTCAAAATAACAACTACCAATAATACAAGGGATAGTAAAACTCCCTGGATCTCGTAGTTTCAATGATAGTTTCTTTTGAATCAGTGCACTACACTCCTCCGTTAGCATTACTTTCTCATGTTCCTCAAATCTTCTTTTATGCATGAGGATCTCCTTTAGAAACTTGGCGTATTTGGGCATCTGCTCTAACATATCAACAAAAGGAATATTAATATGCAACCTTCGAAACATGTCAATAAACTTACCAAATTGCTCGTCAAGCTTCTAATTCTTCAATCAGTGTGGGTACGGAAGGGTGGATTCCTTTTTCTCCTTGGCTTGATGACTTGAAGATGCATTTTGGTCAGATTCACGGTCGCTGCGGTGGCTAATTTCCTTGCCGCGGTGATAAACATCATCTTCTAAAGTTTTAGGAACAATTTCACAGTCGTCGCAGCTACTATTTTTCTCGCTGCGACGATCGTCATCAATAAAGCCTTTTTCTTCAAAATTTTCACGGTCGCCACGACAACCATTTTTATTGACGCGGCGATCATCCTTCTTTCACAATCGCCACAGTGACCATTTTCCTCGCCATGATGATCGTCCTTCTTTTCTTCTTCCAAGTTTTTCTCTCTTTCTTGCATTTGTTTTTCATCCTCTAAATTCTCCAAGGTTTTTCCACTCTCAAGGTGATTGCATGGACTTGTTCCTTGGGGTTCTTCTTTGCATAACTTGGAAAAACTCCTTGAAATCTTCCCACTATTATGTTATTGATTTGCCCCATTTTAGTCTCAAGGTTTCTGATAGAGGTTGACTGATTTTGGGCAATGATTTTGTTATTTTCAAACCTCTTGCTTGTCTCTTCAATAAACTTGGTAAGCATATTCTCCAAGTTAGATTTTGGCACTTGAGCTTGAAAACCAGAAGGTTGTTTGTGTTCATTGTTGTTGCTCCATAAGAAGTTCGAATGCTTCCTCCATGCCAGATTGTATGTGTTGGAATATGGATTCCCTTTCCCCCTTTGGAAATTATTGACATAGTTAGTTTGTTCAAGTTGAGCAAACGGATTCCCTTCTTGACAATCTTTGGCTGAGTGATTACTTGCACAGAGTTCGCATGTTAGAGAAGAGGATTCAATTGCATTTATCTTTAGTACATTACCTAATTGCTTTTGGATGTTTGAAAGTTGCGCAACCAATGCGATACAGCCGTCAAATTCATGCACTCCCGCTGCTTTCCTTATTGAATTTCTCTCTGAAGTCCTCATGTAACTATTGTGCACCATTACCTCAATCAAATTGTACGCTTTCTCTGGTGTTTTGCTATTCAAGGCTCCTCCACTTGCAGCATCTATCATAGCTTGAATATTTGGTAGCAACCTTTGGTAGAACGATTGCACTTGTGACCAGATTGGTAACACAGGGTGAGGACAACTCTGTAAAAGATCCTTATACCTTTCCCATGCTTCATACAATGACTTCATGTCCTGTTGGAAGAAATTGGTAATCTCACTTCTCAGCTTGGCAGGTAGAAAATATTTAGTAAGGAACGCTTGAGCTAACTCGTTCCATGTCATGATGCTCCCAGATGACAAAGAAATCAACCAAGCCTTAGCCTTATCTTGAACAGAGAATGGGAAAAGTTGTAGCCTAATTGCATCATTAGATAGTCCATTATGCCTAAATGTGTTGCATAGCTCAAAAAAATTAGGGATATGCAAGTTAGGATCATCACTAGGCAACCCTATGAATTGGACCGAGTTCTGTATCATCTGAATAATGGTTGGCTTTATCTTGAAATTATTTGTTTGAACTGGTGGTCTCCTAATGCTAGAATAACAACCCTCCACAATAGAACTAGAGTAGTCCTTCAATGCTCTTTGAAAAACCATAGCTCCTGTATCAGCCATTGAACTTAATTCTTGTGTACAATCAGAACCTGAAAATAAGAAAATGTTAGAACACTAAAAAAAAAAAAGAACAATAATAATAAAAAAAAAAAAAAGGAACAAACTAAACCTAATATGAAAACTACTAAGCACAAATAACAAAATAAAACAAAATCAAATTAGCAATAAAATAGTTCATATTGATATTGGTAAAAAAAAAAATAATAATAATAATAGTTCCCCGACAATGGTGCCAAAAACTTGATGGGCTATTCGCAAGTGTACGAAACCGTGCAAGTAGTAAAGCTCGAGTAAACGAATGTCGAATCCCAAGAGAACTACTTACCAAGTACCAAACTAATCTATTTTATTACTATTTGATAAAACAGAAGTTTAAGAATGATTTAATGAAAAATAGAATAAACTAAAAACTAAAACAAAAGCAGAATTGTATTAATACTTTGGTAAAAAGATCAATATGACTAAACCTATGGCATAGATTTCACACCAATTTAATCCTATGCATTGACAATTATTGCTAACCTAATTAAGCTTATTCTAAAGACCAAATTCTCTAATATTTTACTAACTTTCTCTCAAACAATTGGCAAATTAACTCTTAAGCAACAACCCAAAATATCTCTAAGTTGGATTTAGAAGTTAAAAGATCATTAAGTTCTATGGAATTTACCACAGCCTCACAGATCGTAGTAATCTATCTCTAGCGTTCGCTAAATCTATGGTTTTACTACCCTAGACCAATTAGGTTTCATCTCTGGCTCTTGTAACGCCCACATGGAGGTACATAATTTAATTTATGCTCTTATACCTTTAGTTGATTTTTTTGCTAAAGTTATTTTGAGAAAATGTGAAGAAAATGCCTTAAACTTGCATTAAGGGTAAAATGGTATTTTCACTCAAAATTAGTTGAAAAAGTGGCGAGTGAAAAGAGGTAGAATTGGTAGAATTTCATGGAGAATGTATTAAAAATGAGGGCATTATGGAATTTTAAAGAAAGTGCGAGGGCAAAATAGGAAAGTATGCATATTAATATGAGATATTAAGAGTTCAAGCAAAAAGACCCTATCATTCTCTACTCCCTCTCATGCCACTTCACTCTCAATTTCTCTCATCTCTTCATCAAATTTCCAAGGGATTTTAGAGGGCTTTTGGTTGGATTTTGGCAGCTATTTGATCTTAAGCACCCAAAGGTAAGAATTCTTGCAATAGATGTGAGATTAATTTTTAAAGTGTTGAATTCTTATAGTGTTTATGCTTAGGGTTTTAGAGAAAGAACAAGTCTACCAAAGAAAGAGAGATTCTAGTGGAATTACTCAAGCACAAGGTAAGTAAATCCTACCCTAAGTATGATTTAAGTTATGTTGTGTAGAGAACTTTCTTTATGCATATATATGTGTTGTATGTAAAATTGTTGATGGATTTGGTGTTGAATACCTATCCATGAGAAGTTGTGTTGGTGTAGTTTTTATTTGATGACTGTTTGGATGAGATTTGGAAGAATTAAAGTGAAAATTTTGAAGTGTGTATTTTGGGCAGATTTGGTGTTAATTATGGAGGAGTTTATTCCAAATTTTTGGTGGCCTAAAATAGAGATAGAAGTGTAGCCAAATTAGTGTTGATTTGTGCACATGAATTGTTTGATGAAATGACAAAGAGAAGTGCATGTATAAGAATGATTATGTGTTACTTTGGGATGAGTCTGTAGATGGTAGAGAATGACATGTTTGCATTCCATAATGCATAATTGCATTTAAATAAGTGAATTTAAAAAGAATTATAAGCATGAAACCATCAACATGCATACATATTCATAAGACCATGAAAAAGCCCTAAAATATGTTAAAGAGAACATAGAAAGAAGTGAGAATATTAAAGATATTCAAATCTGAATTTTTCTTAAAGAAGTGTAAAAAAAAAAAGATAAAAAGAAGAGAAGGTTCTTGCAATGGGGTGCCGTGAGTGACATAGTCCCACATGCACGTCGCCTTTAGTGAGCGGCCTTGGAATTCAGAAAGAATAATTGTACAGCCCGTTAGAAGTGTGTGTGGATGACGACTGTACCTAGAATTAGAGAATTCACTCACACGGCCAAGGCTCCAAATCCATGCCTCAACCGAGTCCGATCGGCAAGAATAGAAAGAAAGAATAGAAAGAAAGAAAGCAAGAATAGAAAGAAAGAAAGAAAGAATAGAAAAGAAAATAAAGAAAGAATAGAATGAAAGACTAGAAAAGAAATAAAGAAGCAGAATAAGAAAAATAGAAAAGAAAATGCATAATTTATGCATTTGTGCATTTGCATCATGAATATGCATAATACCATGCTCATTATCATGGGTGGTGAAAAAAATTAGAAAACAGAGAGCAAAACAAAGAAAGAATAGAGAAAGAACAGAGAATACTCGGGAAATGAGTTGTAAGGAAAGAAAATTCAGGATTTAAGCAACGAAGAGAGAAGGGTAGCATAGCGGGTTTACTTACTGAGCCATTAGTGCTCACTCCTTTGTTTTTAATGTTTTGCAGGTAATAGGTGAGTTACGGTCGCTCGGAACGTCATGCAGTGGAAGGGTTGGGCTACACTGTCAAGTTGCTATTTTTGAGAACATTTTGTAAATATTTGCATATAAAGAAAAATTAAATATGGGCCCATGCTTTATTACTCGTATATATATGTGTATTTTCTTATATATATTTTTAATGAGTTTTAGTGATTATTTTACGAGTATACTAGCTAGAAAGAAAGCATTACAGATCTCAACCCAACCCATGATATCATTCAACTCTTAGATCCATAAGAATTGAAAGCATTACACATAATAATAAAACTTAGAATTAATGCTCAATTACAATTAACAACAATAAAATCAACACATATTCATAAATTGGGCTACATCTTTAGCCCTAGGGAAGAAATTTAGTTTATAATTGCAATACTAAAAACAACTATTGTATTCAATAACATGAGTTCAAGAAAGAGAATGGAAAACTTCTCTAATTGGTGAACGAAAACTGCAAGAATTCTTATCTCCAAAATAGTAGCCGCCCTTTCTCCTTCTCTAATCTCTCTAAAAACTAAATAAAGACCCTTAATTATTGTGCTAGGGCTTGGAGTTTAATTAGGAAATAATTTGTAATAACTACTTGATACTACTATACTCATAAAAAGAATACGTATAATAAAATACGAGTACATTAATAAAAATAGTTGGGCCCAAATTTTCTTTTATTTAATATACATATTCTTTTACAAAAGTCAGTATCCTTTACAAAAGTAC